>NC_083630.1:5930000-5935000 GCF_963584025.1 Labrus mixtus
TGTATGTGTCTATGCTTAAAATAGGCCTGTGACGGGCAGTGGCCAAATGGATAATGCTTAAACAGATCTTTATCCTATTGGGCTACTGTCCCGTTTTTAGCTGCATAAAAACCATCTGCTTCCAGAGCCACCAAAAACAAGACTGTAATCCTGGGATGGAAATCAAAGAAAAGGAGATAGAAAGGAGAGATGAATATACAGTTCAAGGATCATGAAAACTTTGACAGTTTATCGCTGGCCACACTCATTTTTTTTTTTTACCCCCAGGTTTCCTTTCATTCTAGTCCTCGTCATTGACTTTCATTGACTACATTCTTTTGTGATGAGGATACAGTTGAGTCCTGCACGCCACAGAGCTGCCATTAGCACATAAAAATGTCATGTACTAACAATAAGTCCATGCGATGGTCAACAAAAAATGTGTGCATCATGAGGCTCGTATTATTAGTTGATGCTTGGAAGGATTCTTCAACATTAGAAGAATGGAGTGACAAAAAAAAAAAGAAAAAAAATATTTTCGAGCCCAAATATTCATTTGGTTGCTCAGACTCATCTCCGAAATGACCACATGGAACCTGTGCTATATGTTCTACACACACATACCCCGGGCAACTTGCCCCTGGAGATGGTATTCACAGACGGTTACAAATAAGGCGTGTTGGCTTTCCTCTGACTTTCTCAAAAACATGCAAAAAATGTCCATTTCATTACTGGCTAAACAATGTCATATGGGCCCCCACTGGCCCTAATAGAAGCAGACAAAGACAGAGCAGCACACATATGCTTCGAATAAATCAGATTACTGAGCGAGAGTGGGGGAGAGAAAGAGTGAGAGAAAGAGGGAAAGAAAGAGAGACACCGCCAGACACTTAGAGGATCGACAATATTCCCTTTTCTTGCTACCTCCACCCCCTCCTTTTTTCCTCCCTTTCCTTCACTTTCTTAACTCCCTCCCCTCCCCCCCTCCCCCCACAACCCCCAGCGGGATCTGTTTTAGATTTGAGCCAGTGCTAGAGCCATATCTCTTCCTTATCTCTGCTAGCCGTCAGAAAACAGAAAGCTCCATGTTTCCATGCATTAGACTCCCGGCCCCTGACACGCCACTTGAAAATCTCACAGCCCCTCAAAATGGTCGAGCAAGGAAAAAAAAGAGTAAAGATATAATTTAATCAAATGAAACGCAGGTTACTGGGTTTGCATTGATATGATTTTTTGGGGGGGAAACGCGTTGATACAGCGTCAAATCAAAGAAAATGTCAGACGGAGAAATTATGGAAATGTGTTTTTGGCATTGTGACAATAAATGTCAACCAAAATGCCCCAAAATGAGATCACTCTTTAAGAGCCACGAAGCATAATTAACGTGTTTTTTTTTGTTTTTTTTTAAACCTTCAGAATTTGAGGGGCTGTGACATTTTTCACATCCCTGACCACCTCTGAAAACCACCCTCCATGAAGATATCCCGCCGTGTTTTTGGCTCCAATTATGCCAAAGCTCTTCTCCGATGACTGTAAAGGGAAGTATTGATTCTCTGTAAAGTTGTAACCAAAAAAAGAAAAGAAAGCGTAGTCAGTGTGGGGATTATGTTAACAATTTGAGAAAAAAGGAAAAATCAATATTCAAATGACTCCTTTTATTGATTTATAATTAAGTCTTAATTGCAGCTAGGCTTGGTCTTTCAAAACGCTCTGTGACGTTGGCCGGGGAAGAAGATAGGAGAACATTATTGATACACTTTAACAGTGGTGGTCGCCCAGACATTGATTCAGCTGTTTTGCGGTGCCTTTGGCATGCTCTGAGGCCCTAAATGCACGGAAGCACACACACACACACACACACACACACACACACACACACACACACACACACACACACACACACACACACACACACACACACACACACACTGAGAAAGGATGCACATATACCTGCATGCACAAACAAATACACACTAAGTGAACTAATACAGCATAATTAACCTTCATCTGGGAAAAGTCAGGTCTGCCTTATCTGCAAACTTGCCACAGCATATGTGTGCATGAGTGTGTGTTGTAATTACACTACTAGGTGTGGAACCAATTGACTTCTGATTGACTTCAGATGGTGTTGGTGGAGGTATTATTCTAGACAAAATAAGTGAGTTAAAAAGGTATGTGTGTGTTTGTATACATGTAATTCTTATTTAAGCTTACATGCAGACTTTTATACCCCCCCCCCCCCCCCCCCCGCATTTATTTGTCATCCAAGTGTAAAGTTGTCTTTTGTCCTATTTGTGAGTGTGTGTGTTCATGTTCAAATCTGTGTGTGCATCCTTCCCCACGGGCCTAATCAGGTATCAGATACCTTTTGTTTTGGGAGCTCATTGATGGATGAAATCTTTATCTGTGCTATTGATCAGGAGGGCGCGGGTCCTAAACTGTCTGTCTAGCTGCCTGCCTGCTCCGGCTCTAACAAGATTGCCAGGGCCGAGTATATCAGTTAACATTTAATCAATGGCAGCTTAAGACACTGGGGCTAAGGGAAAGAAGCCCACCGCTTCAGCCCCCTGCCCCAAACCATTACCCAGGATTGAAGGGGAACTATACTTACGTGTGTGTGTGTGTGTGTTCCAGATGATTACAAAGGATTGGGTCGGGTTGATCACATGTCTTCAGGGGACAGAGGTGTGTGTTTGTGTGTGTATGCATGGGTTTTTTATGTCACTGTTTACAGGCATGTGAATGCTGGCTTGTCAATACATGTTAATACGCCCAAAACGCTAGAGGGGGTGGATTGTGCAGCTCTGAAGAAAATAAGAAAAACTGAATAAGGTGACTGATGTGTTAAAAATTGCTATTAAAACCAAGTGAAGGCCTCAGATTGAACAAGGCTGTGTAGAAACACACACACACACACACACACACTGCAGAGGAAAGATATGACATATCAGGCAATGCGTGATTTCATTTTTTCTGCCTTGCTTGCAAAAAGCCCCCTGATGGTAAAATGCAGAAAAAGGAGAGTCAGCAAAAAAAGAAATATGATCTCTTTGACTTCTCTTCTTGCTTTTTATTTTACCATCAGCTCATCTTTTTTGTAAATGAAACCCCATCAGATCTAAGAGGCAGAGCCTTCGTCTCCCATCTCCAATTTTCCCTTTCATTTTCTTATTCACGCTATCGCCGGACCTCATCATCATCAAATCTCATTTCTGGAGAATTAAAGATGTACTTACAGTATTTGCCTATGCTCTGAACGTGTGTGTGTGTGTGAGTGTGTGCAGGTTCAGTATGAGCGTGTGTGTGTGCGTTTGTCAGGGGGTTACTCTGACTGGGGAAGCCCCTCTCACGTCTGTGCCTTTCGTCCAAAGCCTGGGAGATTCCCACCACCAAAAATCAATGTGTGTGAGAGCATATGTGCGCCTGTGTGTGTGTGTGTGTGTGTGTGTGTGTGTGTGTGTGTCAAGGTTTTGTAAGACAAATCTCTCCAGCGTGCGCCGCTTTAGTGCTATTGAACCAGGCTTCGATCACTCGGCCACTGTGAATAATGCAAGGGAGGCTACTGCTCACTTACAGCACAGGATGCTCGTATGTGTGTGTGTGTGTGTGTGTGTGTGTGTACGCGCATGTGTGTGTGACAGGATGGTCCTTTTTCCCTCTTGCAAATGCAACAGGGCAGTTCTTCGACGTTCCTCCACTTGGCCCTCTTAATCTCGTGTCAGATACAGGAACTCCCACATTGATACTGTCTCTTTGAGTGTGTGTGTGTGTGTGGGTGTGTGTGTGCGTGCGTGTGTGTACGCTGGAGGCTTCTACAGTAGACGGGAAGAGCTTAACTCAAGCAGACAGCTCAGGCCTGCACTTTGACACACCCTGACTCATTACATACAGCCGGCACACAGCGGAATATTGTCATTAAAAAAGACAATTAGATACGAAGTCAAGGGAGCATCACTTACACACACATGGACACACGGGCCTGAACACACTCACACTCACACACACACACACACACACACACACACACACACACACACACACACACACACACACAGCACGGGAAATATAGGTGAACACTCTCGTCTTCATATCCCCAGGTGTATGAAGCGGAGATATAAATAATCAGGATGTTACAGAGTAATTAAAATGATTCCAAATGATGAGTGTGTGATTTTGAATATATATATGTGTGTGTGTGTGTGTGTGTGTGTTTCTTTTGTTAATTAAGCTGAATGATCTGATATGACACAAACCGTAATGCTTTAATGGTGTCCTATACTTGATGCAGCTGGAGGGGACAACAGTTGATTGGGCTAAAGGGAGTGACAGGAAGACACACACACACACACACACACACACACGCAAAAACAGAGCTGCTTATTGGCCCTGCCTAAGAGCAGCATCTCTTTTTGTGACATAATTATCTGTGTCATCACTTATTAGGCAATTAAACAAACATCAGTTTCTATTTCCTCTCCCTCCATCTCTCCTCTATTCCTGTTTTGCTCCTTCGTCCGCTCCTCTCCTGCCACTGACTCTCTTCTTCTCCTTTATATTTAATCTTCTCCTTCCTCCTCTCCTCTCCCTCTCCTCTCCTCTCCCGCTGCTCCTCTTCCTCCCCTCCTCTGTGACTCCAGACAAGGTTTCAATTTCAGCATGCTGATTGTCTCATTGCCGACTCCATGCATGTCTAACACTTACTAGCACTCTGGGGACTGGCAATACACACCATAGAATGCCTATTACACTCCCACACATTTCTGGTGAGTGTGTGTTCGTGTGTGTGTGCGTGTGTGTGTGTGTGTTTCTGTGGCAAGAGGTGATGAGGGTGTAAAATGCCTATTACGCTGAGAGTCTGGTCTCTCTTACACTGGAGAGAATTCTCTGGCGCCTAAAGAGCAGAAAATTGCAACGCTCCTCTTCCTCACTCCCCATTAACCTGCTTTGGAAACAAAGGCCTGACCAAGGTGTGCATGTGTGTGTTCTTGTTTGAGTGTGTGTGTATTTTTGCCCATTAGCCC